>NC_136412.1:224521754-224526754 GCF_051521515.1 Lactuca serriola | reverse complement strand
TAAGTGTTGCAAGTTAGCAATAATATTTATAGGAAACAAGTTCTAATTTGCAAAGTTGCAAAAGTTGAAAAATTGTTTAGCTATAGTAAGGGAGAGGATACTTATACTTTATTTCGAATCTAGAAGTTTAGATTGAAGTGTTAATCAAACTTAGTCATAGATATATATATATATATATATATATATATATATATATATATATATATATATATATATGAATACCATGTTGAAATAGTTCAACATTGGAAATTCTATATATGGAAATATTATAGCAAAAGACTGGTCAAGTATCATGTCTTTATGTAAGACATTATGAATCGTGTCTCATATGCTTCGGATATAGGATCGATTGCATATGCTATAATATTCACATGTTCTAGTTTTCCAAATGCCTAGGGCATTAAGAGGGAAAAAGGACTAGAACCGGATATGACTAAAGTGGTTAAACAACTGTCAAGGACAATCTAAGGTTCATTAAGGATTGGTTGCTTAAGGACAGTTGGAAATATAGTAAAGGATGGACCATATTGACATTATTATGAATAGACAAAATTCTATTAATAATGCATTGTCATATGGCAAATATGGAAAAGTTTTCATAATGGGAGTTGGATATTAAGAATCTATGTGTAGGTTTGAAACCTTTATGCAAGAAGGATGTTCAAAGGAATGTACTTTGAATTTGAGACTTCGCTTCCTTGGAATTGTTTTGTTATTAATCTCCAGTGGAAAGTTTTGTAATATCATTGACAAAGCCTCTGTGACTTTGGTACCATGACATTACAAAAGGAATCATTGCATGAAAGTTTAGAATCTAACACTTGTGATAAAGATTTGGAATTGTGAAATGAGTTTCATTGGAAATGTTTTAAATTAATCTATTTCACAAAGTAAGGACCATATATAAACATAGTGTGCATGCTTGGAGCATGGGATAACTATTGTTTTACTTCAAGTATTAAGTTGATTAATCGAAAAATTATACAATGAATAATGTGTAATCAATATAGTGATAAAATAAAAGGTGTTTTATTTATGTTCGAAAGTTTTGAGACCATATTGAATTCCCTTATTCTTGTGTTTCACTTTGCATGTTTTGACTTCCTGAATAATAATATTATTCAAACTATCCACAACCGATCATACTTTGGAAGTAGGTATTGAGGTAAGACTGTCATGAATCCATTTGTAGATTGTCTAAAGTGTTTAGACATAGCAAAGTTTGTTGCAGTGTTCATGAGTACTCCTGTAATAAGATTTGAGTATTGGATTAAACCCATGCTCATCTGAATCACTTCATGGATTACATCACGAGTGATTGTGAGACGGTAATATCTTATATTCTTGAAACGGAGACATATAGTTGCAGTTTACAAGTCGGTTGCACATTGATGATATGTAAACGCACCAGTAACTTGGTGTTATAAAACATATTGTTGTGTGTGATTTGATGAGGAAATAGAGCAATCATATGAGTCGAATTTTATCCGTTCCTTTTACCCTAAGAGGGATAAAAGCGATATATGTGGACCCCTCGATGATTTAGTGATGACAACCCTAAGCGCTTGGCCAAGCCTGGACTGATTTGATCAATTAGTCGGTCATCATAAATCAGAAATTGGGAAACAACACATGAACAAAGAGAATGATTATAATCCATGTCTCATGTACATACGATATCTATAATGGAGGAATATATGATCCCTTATCTAATGGACGAATTATTGATTAGAGTTGACAGCGGCTTTTGAGAGCTACGATTGCTAATCAGGTTTTGGAGTCGTACTTGAAATAATAGTTATTAGACTAATCCAAAATAGGCCAAAAACTCAAAAAATTTGCCAACTGATGATCCAACTCGTCGAGCCAGGCTATGGACTCGTCGAGTTCATGGTCATATGAGTCAACTCGTCGATTCCATTCATGGGACTCGTCGAGTCCAGCAGTCAAACAGCAAAAAACATAATTTTTTAACTTTGAAAACAATATAATTGCATCTATATAACAAAAAACACCCATGGCTCTGATACCACTGTTGTGTTTTATGTAATATAACACTCCTATGGTGCACATACAACCATAATGCTTTGGATCTAAGTTTTCTCTAGTTAAACATGCAATATTCATTTTCCAAAGCGTGAATCCTAACTAGCATGCAATTTTGATACATGAAACATAAAACTAGTTAGAAGAATACCTTTTATTTGTAGCTTGTAGTTCTTGGCCTTTTAAGAGCTTAGCACCCCAAGTGTGATGCCTCAAACAGTCCACAAGACACCATGAACAAAGGATGAATATGAGAAAATAGTTATGAAGATCAAATCGGCTAGGCTTACACATTAAGAGGCTTATGGGCCGATTTTGCAAGCTTAGGGGTTCAATATATAGTTTGGAATTCCTAGGGTTTCAACTTGTAAACCCAAATTCACTTGGGCCTTTAATCCGTTAACTCGTTAGTCTTATGGACTAACACTTCATGTACTCTCACATAAACTTAGTCCATCACTAATCAATCATGGATCATTGGCCCAAACTATATGTATCACTGATTTACATAATCAGTCCCCGTTAATTTAATTAGTCTCTTTGATCACTAAATTAATTCTTGATCAATACTAATTAAATAATATGATTTCTCAATTAATATATTATACTTGTAATATATTAATAAATCACAAATAAATTCTTTCTCAAATATCCATCCTATCAATTTGTTTTGGTGAATGCAACCCGAAATTGACCATGTTACTATTGGGTCAAGTACATACCAATTATAGTTATGGGCTTAGACACCTAATCCAACAACAATAACATAAAATAAACATCAAATACATGCATTATAATGTATATAAACCAAGTCATGTCAATTACTAATTTTTGTGAGCCATCACAAGAATTATTAATCCTTTACTGAAGGACTTAAGGGACACTTCAAAAGGTCTCCAAGCTCCAATTTTCCAAGTCAACTTTTGCTTTCAAAAAGGATTTCAAATCTTCATGTTGTAAAAGTTGGTGCACCTAAATCATTAAGACTATAATTAAGCCCAAGACCAAAGGTTGAAGCTTATGATCTCAAATGGTTAAGTCATCTTCAATGAGGCCACTTCTTCATCTTGTTACAGTTAAAAAGAATACAACTAGTCTAACTAATTATTACAACAAATCAACAAATGTAAAAAAAATATATGTTTATCTATTACATCTTATGAATAAATAAATATCAATCAAACACAACACAAATGTTCAAATGACTTTTTTATACACAACAACATATCATATATAATAATAAACAACTCTTTGTTTTTTCTAACGCAACTTTTATATAAACAAAATGCATGAAAATGATTATATATAAAAATAAACAATTTTAACCAAGAAGTAGCCAAAGAAGACAAATATGGATTTTTCTAAACTAAAAGAAAACCATGCTTGTTTTCCAAAAACCAAAGATTATCAAACATAAAAAAATCATTCTGACATATAAAAGATGGCTCTGATACTACTAATGAGTTTTGATGCTAAATATAAGTGTGTTTCTCATAAAAACCAGTCAACGGAAGCATTAAAAATAACAAATTTATTTTTATGTTTATAACAAAACCAAACCATCTAGGGTCCATTTATAGAGGTTAGAATGATATTAAAACAACCCAATAGTGTTTTAGAATGACAACCTTTGAAGCCTTTGAACCCACTTGGTTTTAGGGTGTTGATGAAGATAGAAAAATAAAAGAGTATGATTTTCTCTACAAGTATCCACCATCAAGATCAAGGCACTTAGAATGTTAGTTCCTTCTTGTATTCTTGAGTGCATTAATCCTTTTAAGTATTTAACTCAAATAAGCACTAAAGTAGACAACTCAAGAGAGCTTCTAATTCACCAAACTATCTTATAAAGAGATAAAGGTGTAGGAAGAGAATATTTTTCGTCCGTAGTGGAGAAAGGCTAGAAACACTATTAAAAACCCATGCAAAAGCCTTCATTTTTATAATCCTATGCAAGACATACATTTATATTATAATAAAATAAAGTATTGGAAGCCTTTAAGAAGCATGGGGGACATAATAAGAAAGTTGACAAGCAACCTTTCTTCTTATAATAATAATTTAGGTCATGCCTTCAAAGAAGACAAAAAATTGTCTAACTAGTAAAGTAGAAGGATTCTTTAAATTTTATAAACTCCAAGTTTATAAGATATATTTGTCTTTAGGTAAAAGACAAAAGTATTCAACTAGTCCAAAACTTTGTACATGACTTATTAAATCATGTCATATTATATAATAACTAGTTATACTCTCTTTTAATTGTTATTTTCAAAAAACAATAATTATTCCCTAATTAAATACGAGAATTGATATTATTTATTAATAATCATATTAATAATAAATATACAAAATGTGCGAACTTGATAAGTGTGGGACTCTATAGGATCATATATTATTAGCAATATCACTTAATAATGATTTTTGGTCATATAGATTTAACTAAAATAGAATATGAAAATGGTGATGTAATGAAAAGAATATATATATATATATATATATATATATATATATATATATATATATATAGAGAGAGAGAGAGAGAGAGAGAGGGGGGGGGGGGAGAAAATGGGATACGAGGATGGTACATACCTATTCTAATGGTATTGGTGACAATAGTGAGTGGATGGTGGTATGATCGTTGGTAAGGATAGAGAATATATTGTTGGATTAGTGTCTAAGTCCATAACTATTTTTGGTATGTACTTGACCCGATGGTGCATGGTCCTTTTGGGTTGCCTTTACCAAAGCAACTTGATTGGAGAAATAAATTAAGAGAGAGGTTATTATGATTTATTAATATGTTATAAGAATAATATATTAAAGTAGAAATCATATTTGTTTAATTAATATTGGTCAATAATTAATTAAGAATTAATTTTGTGATCAAGTGTAATTAATTAAACTAAAAGGGCTGAATTGTAATTATGTGATAGTTACAAAATAAGGTAAGAATT